>NC_086326.1:46644193-46646693 GCF_036172605.1 Pelobates fuscus
TTAGTTTCCCTATATCAGGAAAGTGTCTGTGACAAGTAATGGTTAATATGTAGATAGAATATATATGTCTATCGTTTCACGTATAAGTAACAAGTGTGTTTTAGCTTTGTGTACAAAGATTGATAACATGCTGAAAGAAGGGTTATCTTAAAGAACATTTACTAAAAGAAAGTTCTAATAAACCAAGATTTCTTGAACAAATGAATAAGCCAAGTTTAAAGACTGACTAACATAATTTTTGTTGTAAGCCCAGATATTTTATTATTGCATATGCATAGGAATTGAGACTTTGGGCATTATAGTATATTAATTCTAGATCTGTTACTAGCAGCAAGTGCTTAGCCTTATGCCTATCCCACGCATGCTTAAAACACTTCTACTGAGTTAACCTCTACCACTCCAGTTGGAAGGCTATTCCATGCATCCACTACCCTCTCAGTAATGTAATACTTCCTGATATTATTTTTAAACCTTGGTCCCTCTATTTTTGAGACTATGTCCTCTTGTTATGGTAGTTTTCCTTCTTTTAAATATAGTCTCCACTTTTACTGTGTTGTTTCCCTTTATGTATTTAAAAATGCTTTTATCATATTTCCCCTGTCTCGTCTTTTCACCAAGCTATACCTGTCAAGATCCTTTAACCTTTCCTGGTGAATTTTACCCTGCAATCCATGAACCAGTTTAGTAGCCCTTCTTTGAACTCTCTCTAAGGTATCCATATCCTTCTGAAGATATGGTCTCCAGTACTGTATCCAGTACTCTGCACTTCCCTCTTCCTACTGCTAATACCTCTCCCTATGCAACCAAGCATTCTGCTAGCATTCCCTGCTGCTCTATTACATTGTACATTGTCATTAACAGCCAGAAACTGGAGTACAAGAAGTGTGAATTAATGTATAGCCATTTATAAGCTTAACAAAATCTCCATTATCTTTTCCATTTATTTTGCAGAAGGCAATGTTATTTGTCTATTTTGTATGTTTTAAAAATACATTATCAGTAAAGAGTAGAATAAATTTTATCCCATTTACGAGACATAAAATTGTGATAATGTATATTTGTGATATAAGTAGAAATTACATTTTGAGATGTTAGATATAAATTATTAAATTAAGAACGAGAGTCAGGGATAGCGTCTGTCTCCGCGGGCACAAGACCCCGTGTGGAGAAGTGGTGGGCAAGCCATCATGGGCCACCCATGGGAGTGAAACGTTCGAGGCTTGTGGAGACGAGATGAGCATGTTAGCCTTTTATTATTTTTCTCTAGGGAAAGCTTAGGGCCAGTTAAAAGTTGTTGTACATGGGCTATTTGCAGCCTCCATTGCATTTCTACCTAGTCTTGATTTCTGATGTCTCCTCCATTGCTACATCACCTGTCTGCTCCCTTACCTGCCCACCCCCGCTTATTCCTCCCACCGATCCCTCCCCTTCATCTGCAGTCCCCCACTTTCCCCTACTGCCCCTCCCTCTACTCCACCTTCTCCTCCTCCTTCTTCCTGCTCTTACTCCTCCCTCCTCTTCCTACTCCTCCCTCTACTCCACCTTCTCCTCTCTCCTCCTACTTCTCCTCTTCTCCTCCTCCTACTCCTCCCTCTACTCCACCTTCTCCTCTCTCCTCCTACTTCTCCTCTACTCCTCCTCCTACTCCTCCCTCTACTCCACCTTCTCCTCTCTCCTCCTACTTCTCCTCTACTCCTCCTCCTACTCCTCCCTCTACTCCACTTTCTCCTCCTCCTACTCCTTCTTCCTGCTCTTACTCCTCCTTCTTCTTCTTCCTACTCCTCCCTCTACTCCACTTTCTCCTCCTACTCCTCCCTCTACTCCACCTTCTCCTCTCTCCTCCTACTTCCCCTCTACTCCTCCTCCTACTCCTCCCTCTACTCCACTTTCTCCTTCCACTCCACCTTCTCCTCTCTCCTCCTACTTCTCCTCTATTCCTCCTCCTCCTCCTCCTACTCCTTCCTCTTCTCCTTCTCCTACTCCACCTTCTTCCCTCTCACTCTATCCACTACTCATTCTTCCATCTCCCCACCACCATATCTATATCCCTTATATGCTTCCTCCCTTCTTATTCCTTACCAATTTCCTCCACCCATAGACAACTCTGCCTCTACCTGACGACATTATATTTTTGAAGAGATGTTGCTCTGGCCACTCTTCCGCCACTTCCCAGGGGGGAATACCACACTAACGAAAAATTATTCAGACATGAAAGAATTGTTTTGGGCACTCTCAAGGAAATAGTGCGGCCCTGACCCAGATTCCCATGGAAGTAAGGGAGGTGGCTGTCCCTCATGTTTTTTCTTCACTAAGTCCCCAGAAATCTCATGAAAGGAACTTGACTAATTAGAACAAAACATGAACATTCAATTTACAAATCTCTACAGAGGGGGGTCAGCAAGAGAACAGTGAATAGAAAGACAAAGTAGCTTTACCAGATCCTGACTCCACTCTGTTTGCGGATAAAGAGGAAAGGTACCATACTGGATTTGCTGTTGCT